>NC_056728.1:1242092963-1242110463 GCF_019279795.1 Protopterus annectens | reverse complement strand
GGTCTCCAGATTCAGCATAGTTACTCAGTGGTTAAGACATCTAACTTACAGCTCCAGGGTCCTGGGTTCAGTTCTGAACTGTGGTCACTGTGTGGAATATATGTGTTCTCCCTGTGTCTCCACAGATTTTCTCTTGGTACTCTGTTTTTCTTCCATGTCCAAAAAACTTGCTGGTTGACTATCTTCACTAGTATCATTATATACTACATTTACCCTTGCTTTTATGGCCTGGTTCATGGTTGGACCCAGGATCACCAGTTTTCATGCATAATTAACAAATAAATAAATTATATTGAAAATTAATCATAGCAATCACTCATGGAAGGATATGTGTAAAATCCATATTTAAAATAAGTGTGTGTTTGTGTGTGTGTGTGTGCGAGCGAGCGCATGCGCGCTCCTGTGTTTACAGGCTATAATAGCATGTTCAAGGTATGACAACTGACTAATCTGACAATATTCAGTGCTACAATTACTTATTGAATAATTGTTTTTAGCATGAAATATTTTAAATAAAGAAATAGCTTGGTACAGTTCTTCCTATTTAGGTCTGAGATATAATCCATATACATTGTAGGATATTTAGAATGCAGCAGTGGATACAGTTTAGGGTATTTTTCTGGAAAAGTGGGTTTTCATGTTGGTGATTTTTTTTGGTGTAGTAGAAAAAATACATCATAGCTTAAACTGCTAGTTTAAACTCCAGTTTGATCTGCAGACCACAAGTATGTAATAGTGCAATAAGACTGTGGTTCAAGTCTCATCACTTATTATCTTCTTCTGTACTGTTCATATACATCCCAGACTATATAGAAACATCTTTATGGAAAGTAATACACATGGTTTGCATTATAGAAGGCTATATAATCAATATGCTTGTTCATAGTTCAATATACATCTCTGCCTTGCTGCTGTTCTTTAACATCACATTCCGCCTATATTTCTATTTATTGAATGGCTTTGTGTGGCTTGTGATTTCCATTTTGTCACAATATTGTAACTAATTTATATATAATTTTATATAACTTACTATAACTAGTCCTTTGAACCATATGCAATTGAGCTTTACTTCAGTATATTGTTTCAGTGTCATGTTGAGATATGCTGTTCAGTATTGTCATATTGTCCAAATACATGTGTCTTTACATTCATTGTAATATTTTGGATATTTCTGCCACTTGGTCTAGGTCATGGCTGAAAAAGGTCTCTTGGACAATTCAGTTACCTGGTTAACAAATCAAAAATAAAATAAAATAAAACTACTCAGGCTAAAACAATCATATTAAGTCCAATTTAGTTGTGACTTTAATTTTAAGAAAACAAGGTTTTATATTCTGCTGCATCAATGATATATACAAAACCAACTAAACAAATATCTTATTTACAGTCTTTTAAAATGATGTGGTATAAGCCATTACTTTTTACAGTTGCAAAACATTTGTCTGTTTAAGCATTGCATTAAAAGATTAGGAATCTATATCTGCATTGCTGGCTGTCTCCTTGAATACAAGAGCTCTCCTACACATGCATTTGTTGAATCTGCTCGAGTGTCTAAAGCACGGATAAAAAAAAAGCCGAAAGATATAATACCAAACACTGTTTCCCATAACCATTGCCACTTCACTTTCAAATTGTATGCTGGCAATGATTCACTTCTTTAGGGAGCTATCTCCCTTCTTTGAGTTGGTGCAATTGTGAAGATGGTATATATATATATATATATATATATATATATATATATATATATATATATATATATATGTGTGTGTGTGTGTGTGTGTGTGTGTGTGTGTATGTATGTTTGGGTGTGTGGAAAGCTTGCCCACCTGCACAACACAACTAAAAATGCATTTTTCACCTGTTTGAATTTTTGGACATTTATTTATTTTTTTAATCGTTACAGAGCACCAATTTTCAGGAAGTCAGCATTTCATAGTGCAACCATAATAGCCCTTCTGTCATGTTGTTCCTTTGTTAGGAATGAACAGCCATCATTTGGTGTGGGGCTCATCCCTGCTAACACTGGGACATAGATAAAAAGATAACTTTGCAAATAATGATGCATAGCAGAAAGAGAGTGGCTAGCCAAACTCTAATTTCACCATCTCCACTTCTGTGTCATTGTAGGTGAAAGGAAATACTGCAATTTTCATGTAAGAGCAAGTATTTCCATTTCTCTGAGTTTGTGCAACTTCACAATTGTTACAGGGTGCATGGGGAACTGTCTCTCACACTTACTACTAGTGAGATGGGAGGATTGTTTCCTCCTAAAATACATGCAGTTGGACAGTTAGTATTCTTTTTATTGCTACTAGAGTTTGACTAGTAAATTTTAACATTTTGGCCATTATAGGACAGTCATTTAAACATTGCCTATCTCATTGTTTATTTATTATGAAATGGATAAACATGCTGCTCCAGAGTCCTCTTCTGCCATGACAAAATCCAAGTCAGAAATTTGCAATCAGAATAGATTATAGAATATGCAAAAATCCATAATGCTTTCAGAAATATCTACAGAGAACTTTAATGAAATTAGTTCATGCAAATCACATAACATTAGATACAGAAAGTTACTACACACCAGACATCACTATACTTAAACAGAGAACAGAACAATCCTGTAGTTTGGAGTATTTTAACAACACAGTGAGTAATAGGGGTATTCAATCAACAGAGAGAGCTCATGTAAACAAACGTTTGGTCAAATAGTTCTGTCTGTATTTCTGCATCTTTTGTATGTGGCAATGGAAATTAGGAGAGAGTGACATGGAGATAGGCAGAAAGAAAAACAGACACACAGAATGTATATGCTGAACGGGGTCTTGTCTTCAGAGTTGTTCAGCAAAGAAAAAAAAATGAGTTCCAAACCGCTGGGCCAGGATTTGAAAACAACTTTTCCACAGTGGATATTGACAATATTAAATGTACTTGCTTCTTTATTTTGTGACATAAACAATAAACAGGGTGTGTATCAAACATGAGAGTTAAGTAAAATTATATTTTATTATGAAGCAGCCATTGCACTTTTGTCAGGGACTGGCATGGGAGAAGGACAGGATCTTTTAAATCTTTATTTTTTTTCCAACTAAATCACATGTGGTTTGCCATACTATATAACCTCCAGTCAGTGGTGGCAATGCATACTGTACTATGAGGAAAGAACAGGTTTCTCCTAGTTGTTCCCGGTTTTAACAAAAATGGTACTGTATAGGCTATTTAATTGCTCCTAAACGTTTGACATACCATTATAGAACTGAAAAGTGAAAATTTTAATTATAAACCTAAGTAACTGAACAGATGAAATTTTTGTTTTGGATGAAACTAATATCATATGCATAAGTCAGCCTGTAAAAGGTTTCATATTACAGATACTGAGGGGTCAGGACTTAAGCAGTAATACACCATTCACTCACTGTAGGACACTAAGCAACAACAGCAAGCCCAAGCTTAAATCCTGGGGCATTCCTTTTGAGAATTTCTTAGTGTAGGATAAAGTACTGACTTCTAATGTTCTCCTCTTCAGCAAATATTTATATTAGCTTGGGAGGTGAGTCCGAAGTGTAGTTTTTCACAGTGCACTAAGTAAAATGCGGTCCTTAGTGTCAGAAGCCCTTTTAAGACACTTAAAATAGCAACTGCAAATTTCCTGCCTTCTCCCCCTCCCTGTTTGGGTAACTAGCGTCAGTAGAGCAGAGACTTCAGTAAATGTACCATGTTCATGTATGAAATAATCTCTAATGGTCAAAATGCCAAGCTGTGTAGGGCCTGAATAAACCTACTGTTTTGAGGTGACAGTGCTTAGGAAAGGGTAAGTTGATGGCATGTTTCCACTGTACAGTGAGTAAAGAAGAAATAAAGGAAAAATAAAGGATATGAATTGGAGGTGTAACATTATATGTTACAGCCATTTTGAGAAAGGCAAGATGGAGAACACCTGCTACACCATGAACTTTTCATGTAGTGAACACAGAAGGTGGTTACTTTAATGTGGGAAGTTTTCATAAGCAGAGCAGGAGGGAGTCATTGTGAACAATCAGTGAAAACATTATCCTGAGGCTTTATTAACACTGGAGGAGGTGAAGAGATAATAAAATGTCCCATGGCACCCCTACCACCTGTCCCCTACCTTGTTTCTCTAAAGAGCAGGTCATAAACACCCTCTCTTAGGCCAAAAACACAGCATCTAGGGGATCTGATAGCATCACAGGCTGCGCCCTACTTGGGCTCCAACAAGAACTAACAACACCATTGGGTACTCTTTTCCATAACAGTCTAAGCGCCAGCTTCATCCCAGCTGAATGGAAAATGGCCACCGTTATCCTCTTGCACAAAGGTTGTGCTTCCACTGACCCTGGCAACTATAGACCTATTAGCCTGACTAGCATTATCTGCAAGTCCATGGAGCGAATCATCATCATGGACCTTATCAACAAAGATATAGGTAATATCCAAATACCTGACCCTACTTATTTTGGATTTGTCAAAGGGAGATCATTCCTATTAAATCTGGTGGACTTCTTTGAGAAAGTAACCAAGGCCCTGGATAAGGGGAAATTAGTGCTCACTGACAGAACCCATATAGTCAAAACAGGGGAATCCACCTCCAACAGAAGACCTGTAACCAGTGGTGTTCCACAGGGATCAGTCCTGGGACCTCTACTGTCTGGAATTTATTTCTCTGAAATACAAGCAAAAATGAAAGGTCTGTGCCTGACAAAATTTGCTGCTGACTGCAAACTGGGAACAGTCATATGATCTCCAAATGATATCAACATCCTGCAAGAGGGTCTTACATAAAGAAATGATTGGTGCCACAGTCATGGTCTTAAACTCAATGCAAAAAAAAAATTATCATCCCTTTCAGTAACAGTGATATTCTTGCTAACTACCACATTAATAGCAAAACCCTAAGTACATACTCAGTGGTGAGACACCTGAGCACACAGGTTGACTGCAACCTTACCTTTGATCACCATGTCTCCACAATGGTAAGAAAGACATTCTGTATTGCTCATCTCATAAGTAATGGTATTGCCTCCAGGAAAAAAAGAAGTTATAATCTCCCTGTACTCTTCTCTCATCAGGCCAATAATTGAGAGCAACGCCCCTTTTGATATGTACCTTTCCAAGTACCTGCAGCAATTGGAGAGACCACAAAGGTTCCTCACAAGGAAAATTCAAGGTCTTCAGCATCTGTCCTATGTGGATATTCTGAAATCACTGCAACTTTATTCTGTTTCATACAGACTACTCAGAGGTGATCTCTGCCTTGCATGTAAGGCAATCTCTGACCCTGCTTTATTGAAAACACTGCATATCCGCAAGTGAAATGGTACACAGGTTACTCACTCTCAAGACCTTAAGCTGGTATGTGACATTAATAGAACATGCTGGAGGGACAGATTTGTCTCCCAGAGGTTAAGACACCTTTGGAATAGACTCACACTTCATGTCAAACAGAGCACCTCATTGGCCATCTTCAAACACAATCTTGGCAATTGGATGGGTAACCATAAATTCACCATGGGGGTTGCACCTGTGTCCCTCTTTGACAGGGGCAATATATGCCGATCATGGAAATAAGGGTAGAACTTGGCTAGACTTGTAAGAGTCCTAGGGCCATTAGCCTAGTAACTTCCTATGATCTTATGTTCCTATGATCCTAAAATCAGAGGTGGCAATGAAGGAAAAAAATGCAAAAACCTCAGTGCATCAGATAATCCTCTTTGTGAAGGATCCATATTGTGTGGTACTGGAAAATCAGTTTTAAGAAAAATACTATTCAGAGAAGTCTAGGATACCCCAAACAAAAGAGATTATTCCAGCTGAAATGACTAGATTTTGCCATTTTAACTTCGTTTTGATTCTTTTTCTATGGGCTATAAAATTAGGTTCCAGAACAATTTGACTGAGTCCTTTGCTGCCTTGATACTTTTTTCTACTGTGTTTTAGGAAGGGATATGAGACCCATAGTTAGCCAGGAACCCTTATCTTGGCAACTAGAAAGAGTTTTCCTGTCTGTTTAGGATGTGTTTAAACATCACATTCAATGGTCTTTCAAAATCGTGTTATATGGAAGACACCAATCATTTTTTTATATTTTTTACTGCAGAGTATTGTTGTTTAGTAGGAAGATACCCCTGTTTATAGCTAAGGCAGATGAACACGTAGGTCTTCAAATGGCCAGGAAAAAAGGGTGGTAGCCACCTTGCTTATTGGCCAGAGCATTTCCAAACAGCATCATTTGTATGACTTAAAATGGGTGCAATCAATTAAAAAGCATTTTGTAGGGTGAAATGGCCTACTGGCTGTAATTACTACCTTTATAAGGTTATGCTAAGTGAGCACTTAGCATGACTGTGCCTGGAGATGCCCACTTGCTAATCAGCTGAGGTTAAGGTCCTCAGCTTTATAAAGCTTGCTCCTGCAATGCACTGTTTTAGCTAACAGAAGGCTGAAAAGAAAGGCTGGATGAACAGGAGTAAATTGCATAAAGAGACAAGATAATTGCTTGAATGTCCCATGTGCATGAGATTTGAGATCCTTCCTGGATAGCTGAGCTAACAGTTCCAGTAGGATGTGCCCTGCATTCATTTCAGAATCGCCAAGCAGTGCAATTTTTTTCTCAAGGGCAAGTATGACCCAGTAGAAATAGCTACGTCTCCGACTTGGACGTATTCCTGATGAGATGATTATCTGTAGCCTTACTGATGGGTATTATTCAAGACTGAAACCCCACCATGTTGATGTTCCACAGGCAGTTGTGCTCGAGTCTATTACGTTAGGGGAATTCATATGTTTATACATGTCCTGTAGCAGAAAAAAGATGAAAGAGACAAAAAAGACAGTATCAAAATCAATAGTGCTGTGCTGCAGAATAGAGTACTAACTGTATGAGTGTGAGAAGAAAAGTACTAACTGTATGAGTGTGAGAAGAAAAGTACTAACTGTATGAGTGTGAGAAGAAAAGTACTAACTGTATGAGTGTGAGAAGAAAAACATGTTCGTAGACGCAAGTGTGCAACCATCACCAAAACCAGACTGATGTGTTTTCACATGTCTAGTCACAAGGAAGGGTAAAAGAAATGCAAACAGACTGGCTACACAAAATGTCTTAATTTAGTTACATATTTCTGTAAGATCCAGTTGGGACACAGTAAATAAACCATTGTATTCATAAGTACTATGTTCAGTCCATTAAAAAGGATTTGCACAATAATACCTTCCAAAAACAAGCAATCTCTTATTTAAAAAAAAAAAATTGAGCAAGCAGGCTTCAGGTCTCTAAAGATATTCAAGAAAGTTATGGACAGAATGCAGTGTTGATTTTAACGTAATTCGTAGGTGAATTATAGGGCAAAGTACTATTTTATTTTTATTTTATTTTACATTTGTTGACCGGGATGGTCTAACTGGATATATGTCCATTTTCAGTAGAGGCCCGGGGAGAAAAGCTTGAATATAGGCAATAGTATCATATCACACAGTATATACAATAGAAGGAAGTTACATTACATTCTTTTAGATTAGACAAAACAAAATTGTGTGTTACCTGGAAAAACATTGGATAACATATAATAAAAAGATAAAGAATATCAAGAATTGTTATCTTAAATTAGAGGCCTGGTTACAGGCATACAAATCTTATGCTTACATACAGTACATATTCAGTAGAGGCCTGGGGAGAAAAGCTCCAATATAGGCAATAGTATCTTAGAATACATTATATACAAAAGAAGGAAGTTACATTGTATTATTTTAGATTAGACAATAGGAGGTGAGTTCTTTTAGTGAAGTAAGTCATGAAACAGTGCAGAGAGGAAGTCTCTTTAATGCTAGGAAGTGGTTAGTGTTATAGTTGCAATTGATAGGCATTAGGCATAATAAAACAACAGAGCAGATAAGTAAAGGGAGTGGGAGATAGGGAAATAGAGTTTAGTCAGGTTATAGCAGGGACATAGCCAGTGTGTTTTGAGATATTCTTTAAGATACTTTTTGGAGAGTAATGTGGTAGAAATTGATAAGAATTCTTTAGGAAGCTGGTTCCAGATTTTTCCCACTGTGTTGGAGAATAGTGAGCCCCCAGCCTTGTTAGATTTAGTAGAGGAGACTAGAAGCTTATTAGCAGAGCGTAGTGTTGCCAGATTTGTATATGGGGTAACCTTACTAGTGAGGATAGGAGTATTGTTAGGGTGGTAGAGAATCTTTTGGGTAATAGTCAGTTGTTGAGAAAGTAGTTGGTTCTGTAGCTCTAGCCATCCTAGCTTTTTAAGGTTGTGACAGTGATGGGTTCTAATCTATGGTAGTGGTGCTGTGGTAGCATTGTCGCCTCACAGCAAGACGTTGTCGCGTTCGATTCTCAGCTAGAGCATCTTCTGTGTGGAGGCATGCGTGAATGGGCGTACCTTCATTGAAGGTTGTGTGTCAGGGCTTGTAACTCGGCACGTAAAAATCCACTACCAAACATTAGCGGACCAGAGTTCCGCTGTGGTGACCCCTAACCGGGATAAGCCAAAAGACACAACAACAACAGTGATGGGTTCTAAAAGGGAGCCAGTGGAAAATCTGGCAATGTTATTATAGCTGGTTGCAAGTTTGCTAAGGTTGTTTTTAGATAGGTTATTATAAATGGCAGAGGCATAAAACAGGGTGGAGATAAGGTGGGTTTGGACAGTGGTAGTTCTAGCTAATGGTGTGAGGGTGGGTTTGATTCTATAAAGGGATCCTAGTTTTCTGTTGACTGATTTTATAGTAGTATTAATATGATCATCATAGCTAAGGCTGTGGTCTATTGTAATACCTAAGAGTTGGGTTGTAGTGTCTGGGGATATGGTAGTTCCATTGTTAGAAGTTACTGTGAAGTGACATTGTGGAAACATTTGGTTAGGAGTAAAGAGCAATAATTTAGTTTTTTTGGGGTTAAGGAGGAGGCAATGTTGCATGAACCACTTTTCAATAGTATGAAATACAGTTTGGGTGAGGGTCTGGAGTGAGGAAACAGAGTTGGCAGCGCATATTAAAGTTGAATCATCTGCATATTGTATGCAGGTGGCTTGTGGAATTTTAGAGTTAAGATCATTAATAAAGTCAGAAAAGTATAGCAAGACAGTGGTTGTACTATGGTGAGGTCTAAAGCCATGCTGACAGTTAGCAAGTAAGTTATTAGAGAGAAGGTGGATGAGTAGCTGTCGGTGGATACATTTTTCCATTATTTTTGCTATTGGAGAGAGTAAGGCTATTGGTCAGAAGTTAGAAATCTCTGTAGAGGAACCACCCTTGTGCAGAGGGATGATGTGTGAGACTTTCCAGATGGTGGGGATTTTTCCTTCTGTAATTTTTCTATTTATAAGGATGGATATAGGATAGGCAATGGCTTTAGATGCAGTTTGTAGGTATTCACCTGGTAGATTGTCAGCTGAAGAGGTACAAGGTTTGAGTTTTACAGGAGGGAGCAGATGAGGGATGTTGGCACTGGTTAAAGGTGAAATGAAGGAACTTGGCTATTTATACTGATTGATAGGTTAACAGGGGGTAGTGTATTTGCTAGAGTTTGAATAGCTTTGGTGAAGTAGTTGTTGAAGGCGTCAGCAATATGCTTAATGTTATCCTGAGTTAAACCTGATGATGTGGGAGTTTTGGAGTGCCCTGGCTAAAGCAGTTTGTTAATGCCTGACCAGAATTTTTGTGGTTTATGCTGGTGGGTTTGCTGTAGGTGAAGGTAGTAGTTTTTTTTTGTCTAGCAGAATTTATTTTTTAGTGGTATTTCGTAACTGCTTAAAGTAAAGATGGTCTGCTGGGTTTTTTGAAGCTCTCCATTTGGCCCATATTTTATTACGTAGGAGGATCTTTTGTCTCGTTTCTTTGGTGAGCCATGGAGCAGTTTTGGTTCGTATTCTGGTAGAGCGAGGGGGGGGCATGGCAATCAAGGATGTGTAGGAATTTTGTATTGAATAAGATACGGCTTCTTCTAGCTGAAGATGATGTAGTGGTGACCAGTCACATGCATTAAGGTCATTTAGGAAGTGTTCTTGTTTAAAATGTTTTTTTTGACCGTGAGGTTTTGAAAAGATTTGGATTGGGGCTATGGAATTTTTGTTTAACTGTAAATGTTAGAGACTGGTCACTAATGTCGTCTGGAAGGGTACCTAGTATATAAGTATCAGGGTGACTATTTATAAGGATCCAGTCTAGGGTGCCTTCTTTATTGCTTGGTTTATGGATTCTAGTAGGGGTGGTTATAATTTGGGAAAAGCCATATAGATTGATGTGGGAGGTAGGATTAGGTGAGCTGCAAGTAGCCCAGTCTATATTAAAGTCACCTAGTACTATGGTTTCCTGAGGTAGGTGAGTGGAGAGGCAACTGAGGATATTTTTCAGAGTGTTAATATTATTTCCTGTGGGCAGATAGGAGCAAATTATGTAGATAGATTTAGTGTTGTTGATTTGCAGTTTGACACTAAGGATTTCCGAGTTGGTATTTGAGGGTAGGTATGCCTTAAAGCTTGTAACTTGAAGTTCAGATTTGTAGAGGATGGCTACTCCTCCACCCTTTTTGGTCATCCGATCACATCTCAGAATGTTATATCCAGGTGGGGTAATTTCCTGGTCGTGAGTAGTAGGCTTTAGCCAAGTTTCTGTAATACAGAGGATGTCAAATGAGTGTATTTCTAAGAGTGCATGAAGGTGGGTTGTTTTATTGTAAATACTATGGATGTTAAGATGGGCTATCAGGAGGGAGTTAGTGGGTCTTGTTTGGGTATGGGTATTGAAAGGTGGGTTCTGTGGTACCTTGGTGAATTTATTTGTAGGGCCAGGGTTTGGATGAATTTCACCATCTAATAAGGGGTGTTGTTGAGTTTTTTGTATAATCTTTATGATTTTATAGTAGTTATTTAGGGTTTTTTTGCCTTGGAAATAGATGATGTGGGTGGATCTATGAAATTATGGCAGTATATAGATGGAAGTAGAGGTTATGTTTATATGGTTGAGGGTATTTACTTGAGAAACTGATTGTGTTTGCTGGTGGGTGAGCTATCTATCTATCTATCTATCTATCTATCTATCTATCTATCTATCTATCTATCTATCTATCTATCTATCTATCTATCTATCTATCTATCTATCTATCTATCTAATCTATCCTTTAGTCCCATTAGGCTAGCAATGTCTTTTCACGGAATTCTTAAGGTGGTATTTCTACTACTAGGGGATATTTGGCCAGGGCATCTGTAACTTCTCCACTCTCTTCAGTAGGAACTAAGGGATCTTTGACATCCACCCAAGCTACCACTAATTCAAGCAGATGGAACCTTGATTTAATGTCTCATCCAAAGGAATAAATAGAAATGAATGGTATGTGAGGAAGTGAGAAAAGGCAGCACTTATCAAAACTTAAAGGAGAACTCCATCCTCTCAGATAGTTTAACTCAATTATTAGGTTTCTTTTCTCCCTACAATATGTTTCCAGCATTGTGTATGTACCAGAAACCTGCTTGTCGTTTTTAAAACTTTTATTTCCTTGCATTGGAGTTAAAGAAAGGGAAAGCCCACCTACTTTTTTTTAAACTCAATTTCTCACATACTTTGTAGAGAAATTTGTCTCCACCTGCATGACATATCATAGACACAGTTAAATCTGTAGTTCACCCTGTCAGGTACTGCTGTCAATCTTGGATGGGTAATTAACCCTGCTAATGTCAGGAACACAGCAGCTGATATAAAAAAAGCCAGAAAGCTGTGGAATTGTTTCCACTGTTTTTACTGCAGAGGGGAGGAAAACTTAACACTCCCTTTTCATAGCAAAACAAAGCAATTAGATCAGTCAGGGGTTTAAAGGCAATTGTCAACTCTTCTGACAAATTTACATAAGCAGCAACACAGTATTGAAATTCTAAGCTTTAAATGTTATTTATAATAGTTTGTGTTAAGATAACTTAAGAGTAGTAGCAAAGATTTCAGTGACATTTAGAGAAAAATCAGTAAATATTTTTTCTTGTAAAGTATAAATGCAATTACCATTTTCAAGCACCCCCTCCCCCACACACATACACACAAACAGGACAGAACTGCAGAAAAACTGTCAGGTGGCAACCTCATCAACTAGGTGCACTGATACTGTTCATAAAAAGGGTATTTTATGTTTTGTGTGACATCCTTCCAAAGTAGGATTGATATCTGGTACATGCAGATCCATTGTAAGAGATTCCCACTGACTTTGAGTCAGTCCTTGCATTGTCAGAGAGCAACCATAATATACAGCTGAATTATCTTTAACATACATTTATTATGTGCCCTAGGAAAAGGAATTCAGAAGTACTTAACTGTGTTTAAATGCACACACACACACACACACACACACACACACACACACACACACACACACACACACACACACACACAAGACTACAAAAGTCTCCTCTTACAAAACACCGTTTTTATCTGCTTTCTTTTGCTGCAAGTAGCTAACAGCTATTTATAGCATAGAACAAGCTCTGGCAGACAGAGAAATGTGGCTCAGTTGGGTAAACAGAGAAGCAGCTCTTTTACAGAAGGTGTGTTTAGATGACAGCGCTTCACAGTCCTGCCATTATATTTTAATGGCACGAGAAAACAGCACCACTTCCTTATGGCTGGCATGAGTCATAAAGATGACTTGAAATGTATTCTGGGATGACGTAAGGAAAGCAAGAAAATAAGATCATATTACCAAGGCAGGCCCTATCATCCACCATTTTGAGAGAAACACATTAAAACTGTAAAATAAGCACTTGGAGTGATTTTTAGGCATTAAAATAGCTCAGAAACAAAGATACAATGAAAAAATATGTTTTTTTCAGTTCTACGATAGAGTTTTCCTTTAAATTAGTGTATTTGGTGGTGGTGGGGATGGATCTCAACTATCACATGTTGTGAGGTATGGACATTTGCTTTTGTCCTTACGCACATCCTCTGTACTGCAAGCAAAAAGTGATTTTACACATACCCTATTGATATTTTAAAGCTTACATTCCTAATAACTTATGTTAAATTGCAGTCCACAAAAACATTAAACCTAGTGAATTTTATTTTACTGTGTGCTGCATTTCCATTTTCAAGTTTTACCACATTTCACACAATCTGCCCACTTGTTAAATACTGTATCACACATTTTGGTAGAGAAAGGTTGAGTGTTACAGTCGGGTAGTGGTAGCAATAATGCTCTTGGCTACCTTAAAATGCAGCCAGCACTATGACACAAAATAACATTTTTGTTTTTGTTATTTAGGCTTTGAAATCAAGCATGTAGTACAGCTAGCTGTCACAGAAAAAAATCATAACTATACCAGGGACATTATGCTTTATGTAGCTGATGAAGGTTACATTTTTAAAATCGTTGAACATTAACAGTCGGCATGTTAAAGCATTGTCTATTAAGACTATTATGCGGTATAACAGAGATGTCAGGCTGTTTAACTGCCTTATAGACTAGTAAATCTGAAACTGTAACTTTCATAATGCTTTGCAGTTGGCGGTACAGTACTACAATTTATCCTGCTCCGAGTAGTAGATTTTCAGTTAATATATGTATTATTTTTGTCTTTTGAAGCTTGGCCTAACATAATGTAGTATAGGATATATCCTCTCAAGTCTTTAGAACACACTGGAAGCACAAATGTGAAAAACTCATTCATTGACAGAAGATGAAAATATAGCCCACTTGCCTTTCAGAGTTAAACTCATACATATATTGCCTCTTTTACATACCTGCTCTTTTGGATATTTATTTTTTTCTTCTTAACTATTGTATACTAAACAGGACTGTACACAATACTGACTTTCACTAAATGTCTGATTATTGATGATAGTCTGTAAACCTTATCTTACTAGTCTTTTTAATGTGCATGATATTATCTATGGTAGTCTGTAAACCAAGCTTTAGTTTTTAATGTGTATATTATTATCTGTATGATTGGAGGTTTTCTCCCCGGGCCTCCGCTGAAAATGGACATGTATCCAGTCGGACTATACCAGTCAACAAATGTAAAATAAAATAAATAAATACATACACTATTTGCAGTACTTACACAGTGTCTTCAGTATAAGGTTAAAATATTTACAGGTTATTTCACCATCTCTGTGTCACATAATGTAGCACTGCCGGTGACAGACTATAAAACAAACTCAACAGCTGTGGATGTGAGCTGGGCCTTAATTCTAGCTCAGCACCAAAATCTTCAGCTAAAGTTCTTTCAAGCTGATTCATCAAAGGCCCAGACTAGGCCATCAAACTGTAGGAACCACGAGTCTTTGGGCAGTGCCCCTGCTCTATCCCATGATTATCCTCTTGGCTGGGGAACCAACTTTCTGTCTTCCTGCTTCCAGTTTACAACCTCTTCCACAGAGCTGATTGCCAACTATTATTTAATCTAATATAAATAGTTGCCTAGTTTTTGTGACAACTTCAAGGCACAAAACACATTTAAGGGCATATCCTACATTTTTACCAATATGATGTCACAGCTATTCCCCCCCTCCCAGCACAGAACCACTGTTTTTGGACTTTATGTACATAGATTGTTGAAAGACTTAGACAGCAAATCAGCATTCCTACTAGCCAGCTGGAGTCTATGCATGATAGTATATCAAAAGTGTTATAAAATTAAAAGAAAGAGTGAGAAGGTCACACTGAAAAACCAGTCAGTAAAAACTAAATGAAAACTCCAGCCATGCAAATGACCTTTATGAACATCAGGTGTTTCAGCTACATGGTGATTCTGATTGCCCATGAATTTTAAGTTTGCTTGTGTTACGAGGTCATAACAAGGCCAAAATATGCATATCCATAGCTAGTGGGGTTTGGTTTTATTAGCCTGAAATTCTCCATTAAAATGACTTCAAATGTAAAAGTCATGGGCAATCAGAATTGCCCTATAACTAAAACACCTGATGTTCATAAGGGTCATTTGCATATATCCCATATGCCTCTGTCACAGGAGGTTTGGGAGGTCACTCATTGGAAGTTCTAGCTTGGCTGGAGTTTTCATTTAGTTTTTACTGATTGTTTTTTCAGTGTGACCTTCTCACTCTTTGTTTTAATTTCTTTGTTTTCGGATATTTTGCAGTCACCCTAATGATAATGGATATCAGCTGGGTATAACAACCCTGTGTTTCTTATGATTAGTCAAGCACTCTGCTTGTGCTATGCTGATGAGATCATAACAAGGATGATATATGCATACTGATTGGAAGTTCTAGCTTGGCTGGAGTTTTCATTTAGCTTTTAATGAAAGTGTTATAAAAGGAATGATCAGCATCATAATTTTGTATAGCCATCCTGTCGTGTACCCAGTTGTTGCCATAATGCACCATGAGAGCACAGATTGTGAGAATAAGTAACCCTATTATTTATTTTTAAACTACACTTCAACACACTTAGAATGGAACACCTGAAAAAAACTGCCAAGTTTCAGAATCTGTAAATCATGTGTCATTGACTGGATTTCAATGAGTTTTACAAATGTTATTTCTACTGATGTGCTACACATTCTCTGAAAGAAGCTTGCAAACGTGTCAACAAACTACCAAGATAAGACTTTTTACAAAGAGCAGTTTTGCAAATTTCAGTTCCTGGCCAAGTTACTCCTCCCATTCCCCATCCAACAATGAAGTAGAATCTCACATTTCCATCTTGAATAGGTTCAACTAATTAGTCAACTTTGCATGACAATAGATATCAAACAAATCACAACCTGGTGTGCATTTAAAACTGTTCTGTCATATGTCTCTTCACTTCCCAATAACATTTCCCAAGAATTATTTCTAAAAAAAGCATACACCTCAATCCAAAGTTTAGGCAAATTTTTGCATTTCTTAAAATGTGCACAGTAAAATATTTAATTGAATTGCATTCTGGCTACTCAAGTGGTTATATTTGCATGGTAATTAATTTATAACATAACCTGAACTATGTTATTTAATACCAAGCTTTACATAGCAATGAAACAGTTCTTTGTTTCTTCTTAACAATGACCTCCCAATCTTCTGATGTGACCCTGTACTTTCCGTTACTATTGCTTTATGTAGCTTATCTTAGCTGTATACTTGTAGAATATATCTTATCCTCTTAGCAGCAGACTCATGGAGAAAGCCTCCAAATCAGACACTTTTGAAAATAGCAATACTACTGATTTAGTAAGGTCATAAAATAAGACTACATGAATTGGTATTCATTTTCTGAAGAAGAAAAAAGAAGTCTTTAATTGAAATGAATGTCATTATTTGTTTATGAGAATCCAACACCTTTTCAAAAAGTGGTATGGATTATTTTTTGTCAGAGCAAAAGTATAACTCAAAATTAGGGACACTTGTGAGGTATGCTGATAAGTGATCCAAAACTCCTACTCATCTGCTCTCCATTGCAAGTACCCCAAATCAGACAGGCATGTGCATACATGACACAAATGTATTGAAGCAGTATGACGACCGTGCCCTGGCCCTGCAATCAAGAAGCCTCAATCCTCACCACTAACACCAGGGAGGTTGTCTCCTAGAAGAGAGGAAAGCATAACTAATACACACAGTAAAGTACAATTTCCTTTATGTGCACACGGAGATCACAGTCAGTCTGGGGCTGGTTGCTGCCTTGCTCACCAGGTCCTCAAATCGACTCGCCACTGGCACAGTTATAGGGTCCAGGTCTCAGCCTAACTAAGCAAGCTAAAACCTCCAGTACCCTCTCTGTCCAACCAGAGCTTCATGTCCCTGCCCAAGTAGCTGATACAACACTCACACACACACACACACACACACACACACACACACACACACACACACACACACACTTTGAGATAAGTATTTATACAATTTCACAGACACTCCTGGGAAAGGCTGACACAGATTCTTCAGCTGTGCCCCTTTACTCAGACCATACGGTAGTAATCCCTGACACTACCCAGTTAATAATATCAGCTACTAAAAGGCCCTGAAAAGGGTGTCCAATTATTACTGTGCAATATTATTATCCAATGGTAATGTGACTATTCAGTTTAGGCTTATTGGAAGGGCTTAGACAGTAAACTCTATAAATATATAATTTACTCTCTAAAGCATAATTTATCTCTACATAAACCAGCCACAGGTAAAAGGTTTTAAAAATATTTAATAATAAATAATTAAAACACAAGACAAAACTACTACACCACAGAGATATCTAAGAGTTCAGAGATCACACAGAAACTTAAAATAATACAGTAGGGCAGGTCTGATTTAAAAGAAAAATACCTAATTAATCTTTACTAGCTTTAACTATTCCTGCAAGAAATCACAGTGCTAGAGACTTACATGTGAGCTTAGGCAGAGTGCTGAGTTAGATATCCAAGATCAAAATGCCCCAAATCTCTTGTTGAACAATAGTTTTTAAACACTAACCAACAGCTCTGCTGAGGCCCTCCCAAATTACATCATTTTGACACTTAGGTTTTCCCAGTATTCATATTGCATCATCTTGACACCTGGTCTG